>NW_027362761.1:493202262-493229762 GCF_046119375.1 Phyllobates terribilis | reverse complement strand
ATTATCTGAAACAAGACCAAGAAAGGAAAAATTCTGCCGGGGTATGTAAACTTTTGAGCACAACTGTATATACATATACCGTATACATGGCATGTGACATAAATAATTACATTTTAGATGCCAGAAACTGCCACTAGGGGGAGTTCAGGAGCTGACTGTATTCTCTTATTGATCTCCAGGAATTAACAATATGCGGTAAGTTTGGGAGCTGATCTTTTTCCTTCTTATGCCGAAGTTTAGTCCAGTTGCTAATTAAAAATACATATGAATAACAGATAATGTGTGTACAGGCTGAATTCCTGGTTGGAATTCAGTCGCCGATCCTTTTGTATGGTGGGAGATTAGTTGCTGAAAGATGATGGTGGCAGCAGCTCTATCACAGAGGACAGAAAAGCGCTCAGGGAAGCCAAGTGTTTCTACTATGAAGGAGTGTTACTATGTATGGGGGAGCGTTCCTGTGTATGGGGGATGTTTCCTGTGTATGGGGAGCGTTACTGTGTACGGGGGAGCATTACTGTGTATGGGGGATGTTTCCTGTGTATGGGGAGCGTTACTGTGTACGGGGGAGCATTACTGTGTATGGGGGATGTTTCCTGTGTATGGGGGAGCGTTACGGTGTATGGGGGAGCATTAATGTGTATGGGGGAGCGTTACTGTGTATGGGGGATGTTTCCTGTGTATGGGGAGCGTTACTGTGTACGGGGGAGCATTACTGTGTATGGGGGATGTTTCCTGTGTATGGGGGAGCGTTACTGTGTATGGGGGAGCATTACTGTGTATGGGGGAGCGTTACTGTGTATGGGGGAGCATTACTGTGTATGGGGGAGCATTACTGTGTATGGGGGAGCATTACTGTGTATGGGGGAGCGTTCTTGTGTATGGTGGAACATTCTTGTGTATGGCGGAGCGTTCTTGTGTATGGCGGAGCATTACTGTGTATGGGGGATGCTTCCTGTGTATGGGGGAGCGTTACTGTGTATGGGGGAGCATTACTGTGTATGGGGGAGCATTACTGTGTATGGGGGATGTTTCCTGTGTATGGGGGAGCGTCCCTGTGTATGGGGGAGCGTCACTGTGTATGGGGGAGCATTACTGTGTATGGGGGAGCGTTACTGTGTATGGGGGAGCATTACTGTGTATGGGGGAGCGTTACTGTGTATGGGGGAGCATTACTGTGTATGGGGGAGCATTACTGTGTATGGGGGAGCGTTCTTGTGTATGGTGGAACATTCTTGTGTATGGCAGAGCGTTCTTGTGTATGGCGGAGCATTACTGTGTATGGGGGATGTTTCCTGTGTATGGGGGAGCATTACTGTGTATGGGGGAGCATTACTGTGTATGGGGGATGTTTCCTGTGGATGGGGGATGTTTCCTGTGCATGGGGGATGTTTCCTGTGCATGGGGGATGTTTCCTGTGGATGGGGGATGTTTCCTGTGCATGGGGGATGTTTCCTGTGTATGGGGGATGTTTCCTGTGTATGGGGGAGCGTCACTGTGTATGGGGGAGCGTTCCTGTGTATGGGGGAGTTGGGAGAGATGACTGTCAGTCATATGCTCAATCCGCCAACATCTATTTCATGTGTATGACCAGCATTAGATACTAGCAGCAAATATGCAGGTACATTGGCAATTGGGTTCCTGAGATTTGTCCACTTCTAGTCCATTTGCTAACAATGGGAGAATACTTTTCCACCGATATAAACTGGGTATTTTATGCGTTCCGATAATGTCATGAATTACTATCACATTTATCATGTAAGTTTCCATTACAAACATGTCAGAAGCCACAGAAGCCATCATTAGTGTCTATACAATGTATGACCATGGCCGATTGGCCGTTCCTCCCTGGGAAGAGCTTTCAGTTTGCTGCCAGAACTGAATAGCTGGAGGCTGAATTTCCGAGAAACCAGAAACAAAATGTCCCGGAGACACAATGAGTTGTAAATCCATCAATCCAGGCCCATTCTTAGCAGCTGAACGAATATAAAGATCAAACACAAGTCGCAGGCAAATTGCTTTTTTTTGCAAAAAAAATAGCTAAATGTCCCAATTTTTAAATATTTGTATGCAAATCACTGTAAAAAAACAATAATTTGACAACAGATAATTCAGTCTAATCAGGAAACATCCCGGGGCGGTATATATGCCGGTATAGGAATGAGGCTTTCAGAATCATATGTGAAAGGTTCACAACAGGGAGTAACCCAAACACCGCAGGTAGTAAGGCTATGTTCACATGCAGCAGATATCACTGCATAAAAAAGCGTCAAATCTAAACTAAGGCTATGTGCCCACGATGCAGAAATGCTCCGGATTTTTTCCTGAGCATTTCTGCATCTCTCTGGCAGAAAAAAACGCATGCGGATTGTACATGTGAATTGTACATGCGGATTGTACATGCGTTTTTCCTGCCAGGGACATGCGGAAGTGAAGCGTTCTTCACATGCATTTCCGCATGCGGGTTGACAAGCGCTTTCCAAGTGATTTTAGCATCACTTGGAAAGTGCTTGACAACATGGTCACACTCTATAAATCCATGCAACCGGCATGGATTTATATAGTGTGACCCCAAAGAATGGTAAAAATAAAAAAATAAATCTATACTTACCTTCTGATGGCCCCCGCAGTCTTGCTTCGCTCCGTCCTGGCTGCCGTCAGCTCGCAGTACACTGAAGGACCTGCCATCACATGACTGACGTCAGCACAGGTCCTTCAGTCCACCGCGAGTTGCCGGTAACTGAAGACAAGGAGACCGGGGGCCATCAGAAGGTAAATATAATATTTATTTTTTATTTTATTCTTTTCTTTACAGGTTCTATGGTACCCTGGTCCGGAGGAGAGTCTCCTGTCCTCCACACCCGGGTACCATCCGCACATTGAAACGCTTGGATGCCGCATGTACAGATGCAGTGATGCGGAGTCCAAGCAATTCAATGCAAGTCAATGGCAGCGAAAACGCCGCGCTTCCGCAAAATAACTGGTAGTGCTGCGTTTTTTTCCGCAATGATAACCCGCAGCGGAAATTTCCGCAGCATGTGCAGAGCACATGCGGATTATCATTGGGGAACATGGCAGGCCTTCTACCATGCGTTTTTTAAGCGTTTCAACAGCGGAATTGCCGCTGCAAAAATGCTTAAAAAACGCATAGTGGGCACACAGCCTAATAGAAACTAATAGTACTGAAAGTTATAACAGGTAGACAATGAAACCAATCAGTGCAAATTCTGTGGCATAGGAGGGTCCGGTAAGTATGTACAGGAGCCGCATTACTGCTCTGTATAAAAGCCTTCCAGCACCCTGACATAACAGTATATGAAGAGCCTGATGCAAAAGAAAAAAAAAGGGAACAATCCCAAAATGCAGAGATGAAGGATGTCTATCACTGTGCAGGAATCTGCCTTGTGTGAATATATCCTTAAAATGACAACTGCCTGATCTCCACTCTATGACATCAAAAGCAAACAAAAACCTCCAGCCCCTCACAAATGAGGGTCCTTACATGATGGGATTGTGGCCAAAGCAAGACCATTCAAAGACTAATGATAAAGCAGATCACTCAGTAACTAAAAAGGAAAAGAAATCTTCAAATGTTCGCACCACTCATGTATTCACATAAAGAACCCCACAAGAAACAAGTGGAAAGTAGTAAGTTGTTGGGAACATTCTGGTAAATGGCAGCTTTGGACATTGAATAAATCATTGCTGTCTGATAGGTGGGGTCTCGTTCACTGGAGAAGAGTGGGGTCCTGTATCCCACACTGCTCTGGTGACCTAACACAAGCCACTGCTTTCGAAAGAATTCACCCCTGTTGGCTTTGTACCTATTTTTTTACATTACAACTTGTGTTTAAATATTTTTGTAATCCAATTTGTGTGAGATGTATCAGCACTAAGTAGTCTAAATTGGTGAAGTTAAGTGAGAAAAATAAAGGCATTAAATTTATGGGATTAAATAACTATGTGCATATGTATTCACAATTTTGCTATGAAGCCCCTAAAAATTTCTGGTGCAGGCAATCAGGGCTGTGGAGTCGGAGCCCATTTTGGTGGAGTCGGTATAAAATGGACCGACTCCTAAAATATATAATAAATTGGGTACAGTAGTTCAGTTTGTGGGGAATATTTTTTCATACGAATTTGGGAACGTTCTGAAATGTCCTATAAATGTCTGTCCTATTCCTGATCTAAGGGTCTAGACTTTTAGCTGAAATGACTCTGTCCTACAGTAAATTTATCAATTAAACATGAGCCATGTATGAGGGAGTCGGAGTCGGTGTCATGGAAACTGAGGAGTCAGAGGTTTGGCTTACCGACTCCACAGCCCTGCAGGCAATTACGTTCATAAGTCATATGCTTAGTGAAAGGAAGCCCACCTGTGTGCAATCTAAGTGTCACATGTCTGTATATATACACTTTACCTTTTCTGAAAGGCCACAGAGGCTGCAACACCATTAAGCAACAGGCACCACAAACCAAACAACACCATGAAGACCAAGGAGATCTCCAAACAAGTCAGGAACATAGTTGTTGAGAAGTACAAGTCAGGGTTGGGTTATAAAAAATATCCCAATCTCTGATGATCCCCCGAAGCACCATCAAATCCATTATCACCAAATGGAAAGAACATGGTACCACAACAAACCTGCCAAGAGAGGGCCGCCCACCAAAACTCTCGGCCCAGGCAAGGAGGGCATTAATCAGGCAGCACAGAGACCAAAGGTAGCCCTGAAGGAGCTGCAGAGTTTCCAAGCAGAGACTGGAGTATTTGTCCATACGACCACAATAAGAAGTACACTCCATAGAGGTGGCCTTCATGGAAGAAAGGCCAGAAAAAAAGCCTTTACTTACACACAAAAATTGTAAGGCTCATTTTGAGTTTGCCAAAAGACATGTGGAAAACTCCCCAAATGTATGGAGAAAGGTGCTGTGGTCAGATGAGGCCAAAACTGAACTTTTTGGCCTCCAAAGTAAATGCTATATCTGGCGCCAACTAACACAGCTCATCACCCCAAGAACACCATCCTCACAGTGGAACATGGTGGTGGCAGCATCATGCTGTGGGGATGTTTTTCAGCAGCAGGGACAGGGAAAATGGTCCAAGTCGAGGGGAAGATGGATGATGCGAAATACAGGGATAAACTAGAGCAAAACCTGTTTCAGTCTATCAGTGATTTGAGACTGGGACGGAGGTTCACCTTCCAACATGACACTGACCCAAAGCATACTGCTAAAGCAACACTCGAGTGGTTTAAGGGGAAATGTGTAAATGTTTTGGAGTGGCCTAGTTAAACACCAGACCCTAAAGGGGTTGTCCGGTCCAAATTGATAAGTCTGCAGTCACTCTGTGTGACTGCAGACTTATGAATCCCCCCAGTGCATGCACTGTGGGGATTCGCAGGTTTCTGAGCCGGGACCGCAGGGTATGTATGCGTTATACATACTCCCAGCCGGGGCCCTTTCAGTGACCACGGCCTCGCTCCATAGAATGGAATGAGGCAGCGTTCGTGGACGGGCCCTGGCCAGAAGTATGTATAGCGCATTTGGACTGGACAACCCTTTTAATCCAATTGAGAATCTGTTGTCAGACTTGAAGATTGCGGTTCACCAGAGGAAACCATCTAACTTGAAGCAGCTGGATCAGTTTTGCCTTGAGGAATGGGCAAAAATCCCAGTGGCAAGATGTGGAAAGCTCATAGAGACTTATCCAAAGCGACTTGCAGCTGTAATTGCCGCAAAAGAAGCTCTACAAAGGTACTGACTTTAGGGGGGTTAATAGTTATGCACACTGAAGTTTTCAGTTAGGGTATGTGCCCACGATGCGTATTTCATGTGTATTTTGTGCGGAAATTTTCCGCAGCGTTTTTGATGTGCGGAAAATTTCGCAGCATGTCAATTCTTTGTGCGTTTACGCATGCGGAATTGCCATCTACAATGCAGTAGAAAACGCAAGGCAATTCCGCATGTGCAAAACGCGCGAATTACGCGTGAAAAACGCATGCCAAATTCCGCATGCGTTTTTCCGGGAAAATGACATGCGGAAATGAAGCACAAATTTCCGCTTCATTTGCGCATCGTGGGCACATACCCTTATTTTGTCCTATTTGTTGTTTGCTTCACAGTAAAAAGATACCAGACGTTCACAGTTGTAGGCATGTTCCTTATATGAACTGATGCAAACCCTCAAAAAAACTGTGAAATTCCAGGTTGTGAGGTAACAAGACACGAAAGATGCCAAAGGGGGTGAATACTTTTGTAAGCCACTGTAAGGGTAAATTCACACATCCCTTCTCTCCTTAGTTTGTGTGCAATTAGGTTGTGTTTTTGTTGTGATTTTCTATACAGGAAAGTGTAATGTCTACGTTTTCCTATACTGCTGTAAATAAGCTATACCGCCATTGTGTGACTCGAGTCCTGTGGGAACCTCGGCATAAGCCAAATGTACGGCTACAACACCGTCTGCACAGAGCCCTAGACATTATGGGACGGACGCAGAAAACATATTGTATCGTCATTTACACAGAAGGGCTGAAAATGTATAAAGACGGCTGCAATAAAATTCAATGTATAAAGGAGCCAAACGCTCCTGTAAATAGTATATACTCAGCTGTCTACACTGAACACACTATATACAGGATATACACTGACAATGGCATAATACTGTACAGCACTGCTCACTCTCCTGTACCACACACCTCCCCACTGTACATGGTGTATATACTATATTATATGCTACATATACCATATATATATACACTATTCACTCCTGTGCTCTCACCTTTCTGTATTATACACACATATAAATACACTATACATACATTAGATATACTAAATAAACAAGTACACTCACCTTTGTGCACTATACACACTACATACTGTATATACACCTGTACACTCACCTCTCTGTATATTTTGTATACTATACACACACATTATATATACAGTATATACACATTATATAAACACTATATATCCTACATACACAGTACATATACACGTGCTCTGACCTCTCTGCATTATATTCACTATATATATATATATATATATATATATATATATATATATATATATATATATATACACTGCTCAAAAAAATAAAGGGAACACTTAAACAACAGAATATAACTCCAAGTAAATCAAACTTCTGTGAAATCAAACTGTCCACTTAGGAAGCAACACTGATTGACAATCAATTTCACATGCTGTTGTGCAAATGGAATAGACAATAGATGGAAATTATTTGCAATTATCAAGACACCCTCGAAAAAGGAGTGGTTCTGCAGGTGGGGACCACAGACCACATCTCAGTACCAATGCTTTCTGGCTGATGTTTTGGTCACTTTTGAATGTTGGTTGTGCTTTCACACTCGTGCTAGCATGAGACGGACTCTACAACCCACAGAAGTTGCTCAGGTAGTGCAGCTCATCCACGATGGCACATCAATGCGAGCTGTAGCAAGAAGGTTTGCTGTGTCCGTTAGCGTAGTGTTCAGAGGCTGGAGGCGCTACCAGGAAACAGGCCAGTACACCAGGAGACGTGGAGGGGGCCGTAGGAGGGCAACAACCCAGCAGCAGGACCGCTACCTCCGCCTTTGTGCAAGGAGGAACAGGAGGAGCACTGCCACAGCCCTGCAAAATGACCTCCAGCAGGCCACAAATGTGCATGTGTCTGCACAAACGGTTAGAAACCGACTCCATGAGGGTGGTATGAGGGCCCAACGTCCACAGATGGGGGTTGTGAACACAGCCCAACACCGTGCAGGAAGATTGGCATTTGCCACAGAACACCAGGATTGGCAAAGTCGCCACTGGCGCCCTGTGCTCTTCACAGATGAAAGCAGGTTCACACTGAGCACATGTGACAGAGTCTGGAGACGCCGTGGTGAGCGATCTGCTGCCTGCGACATCCTTCAGCATGACTGGTTTGGCAGTGGGTCAGTAATGGTGTGGGGTGGCATTTCTTTGGAGGGCAACACAGCCCTCCATGTGCTCGCCAGAGGTAGCCTGACTGCCAATAGGTACCGAGATGAGATCCTCAGACCCCTGTGAGACCATATGCTGGTGCGGTTGGCCCTGGGTTCCTCCTAATGCAGGACAATGCCAGACCTCATGTGGCTGGAGTGTGTCAGCAGTTCCTGCAAGATGAAGGCATTGAAGCTATGGACTGGCTCACGCATTCCCCAGACCTGAATCCGATTGAGCAGATCTGGGACATCATGTCTCGCTCCATCCACCAACGTCACATTGCACCACAGACTGTCCAGGATTTGGCGGATTCTTTAGTCCAGGTCTGGGAGGAGATCCCACAGGAGACCATCCGCAACCTCATCAGGAGCATGCCCAGGCGTTGTAGGGAGATCATACAGGCACGTGGAGGCCACACACAATACTGAGCCTCATTTTGACTTGTTTTAAGGACATTACATCAAAGTTGGATCAGTCTGTAGTGTGTTTTTCCACATTAATTTTGGGGGTGACTCCAAATCCAGGCCTCCATTTTTTAATAAATTTGATTTCCATTGATGATTTTTGTGTGATTTTGTTGTCAGCACATTCAACTTTGTACAGTACAAAGTATTTAATGAGAATGTTTCATTCATTCAGATCTAGGATTTGTTATTTGAGTGTTCCCTTTATTTTTTTGAGCAGTGTACTATATATAATACTATACTATACACCCGATGCTCTCACCTTTCTGTTATATACATTATACCCATTATATACACCCTATATATATATACTATTCACCCCATGCTCTCACCTCCCTGTGTTTTATATATCCTATACACCCTGTGCTCTAACCTCTGTATTATATACACCCTATATATAATATTTATATATATATATATATATCCACACCATACACCCCATGTTCTCACCTCTGTTATACACACACATATATATATTATATACCCTATATACACCCTGTGCTCTCACCTGTGTTATATACAGTATATTATATATACCCTATATACACCCCATGCTCTCACCTGTGTTATATACAGTATATTATATACTATATATACCCTATATACACCCCATGCTCTCACCTGTGTTATATACAGTATATTATATACTATATATACCCTATATACACCCCATGCTCTCACCTGTATTATATAGAGTATATTATACACTATACATACCCTATATACACCCCATGCTCTCACCTGTATAATATACAGTATATTATATACTATATATACCCTATATACACCCCATGCTCTCACCTGTGTTATATACAGTATATTATATACTATATATACCCTATATACACCCCGTGCTCACCTGTGTTATATACAGTATATTATATATACCCTATATACACCCCATGCTCTCACCTGTGTTATATACAGTATATTATATACTATATATACCCTATATACACCCCATGCTCTCACCTGTGTTATATACAGTATATTATATACTATATATACCCTATATACACCCCATGCTCTCACCTGTGTTATATACAGTATATTATATACTATATATACCCTATATACACCCCGTGCTCACCTGTGTTATATACAGTATATTATATGCTATATATACCCTATAAACACCCCATGCTCTCAGCTGTGTTATATACAGTATATTATATACTACATATACCCTATATACACCCCATGCTCTCACCTGTGCTATATACAGTATATTATATACTATGTATACCCTATATACACCCCGTGCTCTCACCTGTGTTATATACAGTATATTATATACTATACCCTATATACACCCCATGCTCTCACCTGTGTTATATACAGTATATTATATACTATATATACCCTATATACACCCCGTGCTCTCACCTCTCTGTGTTCTATACATATATACCCTATATACACCCTGAGCTCTCACCTCTCTGTTCTATATATATATATATATATATATATATATATATATATATATACCCTATATACACCCCGTGCTCTCACCTGTGTTATATACAGTATATTATATACTATATATACCCTATATACACCCCATGCTCTCACCTGTGTTATATACAGTATATTATATACTATATATACCCTATATACACCCCATGCTCTCACCTGTGTTATATACAGTATATTATATACTATATATACCCTATATACACCCCATGCTCTCACCTGTGTTATATACAGTACATTATATACTATATATACCCTATATACATCCCATGCTCTCACCTGTGTTATATACAGTATATTATATACTATATATACCCTATATACACCCCATGCTCTCACCTGTGTTATATACAGTATATTATATACTATATATACCCTATATACACCCCGTGCTCTCACCTGTGTTATATACAGTATATTATATACTATACCCTATATACACCCCATGCTCTCACCTGTGTTATATACAGTATATTATATACTATGTATACCCTAAATACACCCCATGCTCTCACCTGTGCTATATACAGTATATTATATACTATATATACCCTATATACACCCTGTGTTCTCACTGAGTTCTATATATATATATATATACCCTATATACACCCCGTGCTCTCACCTCTCTGAGTTCTATATATATACACCGCGTGCAGAATTATTAGGCAAATGAGTATTTTGATCACATAATACTTTTTATACATATTGTCCTACTCCAAGCTGCATAGGCTTGAGAGCCAACTGCCAATTAAGTAAATCTGGTGATGTGCATCTCTGTAACGAGGAGGGGTGTTGACTAATGACATCAACACCCTATATAAGGTGTGCTTAATTATTAGGCAACTTCCTTTCCTTTGGCAAAATGGGTCAGAAGAGAGATTTGACAGGCTCTGAAAAGTCCAAAATTGTGAGATGTCTTGCAGAGGGATGCAGCAGTCTTGAAATTTCCAAACTTTTGAAGCATGATCACCGAACAATCAAGCGTTTCATGGCAAATAGCCAACAGGGTCGCAAGAAGCGTGTTGGCCAAAAAAGGCGCAAAATAACTGCCCATGAATTTAGGAAAATCAAGCGTGAAGCTGCCAAGATGACATTCGCCACAAGTTTTGCCATATTTCAGGGCTGCAACGTTACTGGAGTATCAAGAAGCACAAGGTGTGCGATACTCAGGGACATGGCCAAGGTAAGGAAGGCTGAAAAACCACCACCTTTGAACAAGAAACATAAGATAAAACGTCACGAATGGGTCAAGAAATATCTTAAGATTTGATTTTTCAAAGGTTTTATGGACTGATGAAATGAGAGTGACTCTTGATGGGCCAGATGGATGGGCCAGAGGCTGGATCAGTAAAGGGCAGAGAGCTCCACTTTGACTCAGACGCCAGTAAGGAGGAGGTGGGGTACTGGTATGGGCTGGTATCATCAAAGATGAACTTGTGGGACTTTTTCGGGTTGAGGATGGAGTGAAGCTCAACTCACAGACCTACTGCCAGTTTCTGGATGACAAGCAGTGGTACAGGAAGAAGTCGGTATCGTTCAAGAAAAACATGATTTTCATGCAGGACAATGCTCCATCACATGCATCAAACTACTCCACAGCGTGGCTGGCCAGTAAAGGTCTAAAAGAAGAAAAAATAATGACACGGCCCCTTGTTCACCTGATCTGAACCCCATAGAGAACCTGGGGTCCATCATAAAATGTGAGATCTACAGGGAGGGAAAACAGTACACCTCTCGGAACAGTGTCTGGGAGGCTGTGGTGGCTGCTGCACGCAATGTTGATCGAAAACAGATCAATCAACTGACAGAATCTATGGATGGAAGGCTGTTGAGTGTCATCATAAAGAAAGGTGGGTATTTATATATATATGGTATATACATACCATATATACACCCCGTGCTCTCACCTCTCTGTGTTCTATATATATATACCCTATATACACCCCGTGCTCCCACCTCTGAGTTATATATATATATATATATATATATATATACAGTGCTGGCCAAAAGTATTGGCACCCCTGCAATTCTGCCAGATAATACTCAGTTTCTTCCTGAAAATGATTGCAATCACAAATTCTTTGGTATTATTCTCTTCTTTTAATTTGTCTTCAATGGAAAAAACACAAAAAGAATTGTCCTAAAGCCAAATTGGATATAATTCCACACCAAACCTAAAAAAGGGGGTGGACAAAAGTATTGGCACCGTTTGAAAAATCATGTGATGCTTCTCTAATTTGTGTAATTAACAGCACCTGTAACTTACCTGTGGCACCTAACAGGTGTTGGCAATAACTAAATCACACTTGCAGCCAGTTAACATGGATTAAAGTTGACTCAACCTCTGTCATGTGTCCTTGTGTGTACCACATTGAGCATGGAGAAAAGAAAGAAGACCAAAGAACTGTCTGAGCACTTGAGAAACCAAATAGTGAGGAAGCATGAGCAATCTCAAGGCTACAAGTCCATCTCCAAAGACCTGAATGTTCCTGTGTCTTCCGTGCGCAGTGTCATCAAGAAGTTTAAAGCCCATGGCACTGTGGCTAACCTCCCTAGATGTGGACGGAAAAGAAAAATTGACGAGAGATTTCAACGCAAGATTGTGCGGATGGTGGATAAAGAACCTCGACTAACATCCAAACAAGTTCAAGCTGCCCTGCAGTCCGAGGGTACAACAGTGTCAACCCGTACTATCCGTCGGCGTCTGAATGAAAAGGGACTGTATGGTAGGATACCCAGGAAGACCCCACTTCTTACCCCGAGACATAAAAAAGCCAGGCTGGAGTTTGCCAAAACTTACCTGAGAAAGCCTAAAACGTTTTGGAAGAATGTTCTCTGGTCAGATGAGACAAAAGTAGAGTTTTTTTTGGAAAAGGCATCAATATAGAGTGTACAGGAAAAAAAAAGAGGCATTCAAAGAAAAGAACACGGTCCCTACAGTCAAACATGGCGGAGGTTCCCTGATGTTTTCGGGTTGCTTTGCTGCCTCTGGCACTGGACTGCTTGACCGTGTGCATGGCATTATGAAGTCTGAAGACTACCAACAAATTTTGCAGCATAATGTAGGGCCCAGTGTGAGAAAGCTGGGTCTCCCTCAGAGGTCATGGGTCTTCCAGCAGGACAATGACTCAAAACACACTTCCAAAAGCACTATAAAATGGTTTGAGAGAAAGCACTGGAGACTTCTAAGGTGGCCAGCAATGAGTCCAGACCTGAATCCCATAGAACACCTGTGGAGAGATCTCAAAATGGCAGTTTGGAGAAGGCACCCTTCAAATATTAGGGACCTGGAGCAGTTTGCCAAAGAAGAATGGTCTACAATTCCAGCAGAGCATTGTAAGAAACTCATTGATGGTTACCGGAAGAGGTTGTTCGCAGTTATTTTGGCTAAAGGTTGTGCAACCAAGTATTAGGCTGAGGGTGCCAATACTTTTGTCTGGCCCTTTTTTGGAGTTTTGTGTGAAATGATCAATGATTTGATTTTTGCTTCATTCTCTTTTGTGTTTTTCCTTGCAAGCAAATTAAATGAAGAGAATAATACCAAAGAATTTGTGATTGCAATCATTTTCAGGAAGAAACTGAGTATTATCTGACAGAATTGCAGGGGTGCCAATACTTTTGGCCAGCACTGTATACCCTATATACACCCCGTGCTCTCACCTCTCTGAGTTCTATATATATATATATATATATATATATATATATATATATATATACCCTATATACACCCCGTGTTCTCACCTCTCTGTGTTCTATATATATACTGTATATATACCCTATATACACCGCGTGTTCTCCTCTCTGTGTTCTATATATATATATATCCTATATACACGCCGTGCTCTCACCTCTCTGAGTTCTATATATATATACCCTATATACACCCCGTGCTCTCACCTCTCTGAGTTCTATATATATATACCCTATATACACCCCGTGCGCTCACCTCTCTGAGTTCTATATATATATATATATATATATATATATATATATATATATAAATATATATGTGACGCTCGCAAGCCCTGCCCTGGGAAGATGGGGGATACTCGGAGCCGGGTCAGATGTTGAGGGGGATGCAGCCATGGCCCGGACCCGAGTATCCCCCATCTTCCCAGGGCAGGGCTTGCGAGCGTCACATCTCTGGCATAGTCGGCAGGATTGCGTGCCCGCAGTAACGGAGAAAAGTGCCCATTGCTATCAGGTACTGTGTGCCTTACACCTTGGACTGTTGTTTTACACTTAAAATGGCGCCCGCCCAAGAAGAACAGGCACCATGGTGCTGTGAAAAGACTGTCTTTGTACACCTCCCATCGTGGGCTGGGCTCCCGCTTGGCGCCAAAAATGTGGACTGCCCCTTCCATCAGAGACTGTCCGCGGGGTAATGCCCATCAAATTGGATGGGCCGAACGAAGGCGGGCCTGTCAGCATTCCGCCCAGGAACCGACCCGAAAGAGGAGGAAGAAGAAGCAAAGCAACAGGGTGCGGCCAAGGGAGTCGGAGCTTGGCAGTCAACAGAGGCAGACATGAATGTCTCTGGGGAGCAAGACCATGCGACCACTGAACCCGGTTCAGGCCCTTCACCCGGCAGAGAGCAAGGCGGCAGCGTATTGACTCCGGGAGATATTGAGTTTCTCCACATGGAAGCTCCGGGACTTGCAAGGAGACAGAAGGAGGCCCAGGAGGCGGCAACGGCAGCGTGGAAAGCGGAGATGCTGCAACGTATTCGAGACCGCCGCCGAGGAGTGGAGGTTCCAGGACCAGTCGACCCGGAGGTCGAAGTCGAGAGTGACCTAGCGGCGGGTGAGTCTGCAACCCCTGCCCCGGCTGCAGAGCCAACAGAGACTATCCTGGACCTCATGGCGGAGTACATAGTCCCCCACGCGGTCACCTGGGAGCAAGCGCTAGCTCCTGAGCTGCAATCGGCAGCCATCGGTGGGGACCTGCGCTGTCGCGAAAGCTCAGAAATGGAGGTGCCTGGAGCTGCGGAGGAGGCTACCGGCTTCAACCCGGACTGGTCCGCATCATCTGAGGACTTGCAGCAACCCGTCCTCACCCCGTTACCTGCACCAGTGGTGACCTGGCCCGAGGCCGAGGAGTGGGCCTGGGAAAACCAGGTGGGCGACCTAATGGGCTTCCCGCGGGAGACCCGAGCGGAAGCGCGAAGGAGGAGCCAATGGTGCAGCGATCAAATCTTCCAGCTAGCACGGGAGCAATGTCGGCGGGAGCAACGCTGCGAGCGCCTCGAAGTCAGGACCAAGGCTGCAAAGACTCGGGCGCAACAGGAGGAGGCCACCCGTCCCAGTCCCCGGTATGAAGGCCAGATCGTCCGATTTCACCATGAGGCAGGGTGGGGGTTTATCCGGTGTCCTATGTTCCAGAACGATGTGTTCGTCAGCCGGCGGGACGTCGAGCCGCGCCTTAAGAAGGGACACCCCGGTCGGAACCTCTTCCCGGCCGATACTGTGACTTTCACTCGTCACCAGGGGGAGCGTGGGTGGTACGCCCTGGACGTCCGCAAAGTGTCTGGGAGTGACGCCACCCCGCCTTCAGCCTCAGGTGACCGGCTAGCCTCTGTCGGGAGGAATGAGCCTTTCCCTCCACGTGAGCCCCAAGTCTAAAGCAGCCCCCGGCTGCTGCTGCTGTTGTTGTTTCAGGTTCAAATAATTGCTGCTATTTTTGTGTTTTTCCTTTATATAGAGACTTTGGTCCCTGCGGACTATGGCAGGCGGCGGACTGTGCATTGTAAATAGTTATGCATCTGTTTAGGTGCTTCCTATTGGTTTTATACAAAACCGTGTCTTCCTTCTACCTCAGACCTCAGAAGCAAAACCTGTCTGGAGTGGCTTGTGTGGGGGTCCAGCTCCGGATCTTCATGCCCTCCAGCCACCCCAGGGCCCACGTAGAGGGTTTAGGGCAGGTCCCCCTTGCTACTGAACTGACCGTCGTCACCTTTAAGCAGTCCGCTGCCTTGATCAAAAAAGTCTCTTGTCTTAATTTATAATTTTGCACTTTTATATCTTTGTACTTTTATAATTTTATACTTTGCACTTTTGTACTTTTATAACTGTTATGCAACGTTACAAGAAATGTGCCTCCCATAAAAGGATGATAGTTTTACTTGTTATATAAAAAGAATTTTCCTGGGTGTTACTTCCTTTGCAGGCCGCGGACGTGCTGTGTTTTACTAGGGGGGAATGTGGCGCCCCTGAGGGTTCGACCGCCACAGGAATGCTGCACTTCTTTAATGGAGTGTGGTGTTCCTCCTCTGAGGTAAGCCTAGTGTGATGGTAGTGACCTAGCTTTTGCATCCAACACCACATTTCCACCAGAGGGAGCTATTATGCACTAGGTGCTGCTCCCCTGGTTACAGGGAGACTGGGGAACACAAAGTGGTAGGAACCAGTTAGTGGGTGTGGGTGGAGGAACAGTTAGTTAGTGACACTTCTAATTTCATATTTAATAGAATGCCATCTTTGATCTTGGTCTCTGGCAGTCTGTCTGTCAAGTGGTCCTAGTTAGTCAAGTTTTAGTGGTTCTTGGGCTGTCAAGCGGTCTAAATTACTGTGTAATGTGACTTCCCTCCGGGAGGGAAGGGCTTGCGAGCGTCACATCTCTGGATCCTGCCGACTACGCCAGAGATGTGACGCTCGCAAGCCCTGCCCTGGGAAGATGGGGGATACTCGGAGCCGGGTCAGATGTTGAGGGGGAGATGCAGCCGTGGCCCGGACCCGTTCCGTGCCCAGGGCCGTCACATTAAAAATGATGTTAGGGCTTTCCGGGTTGAGTGGTAATTGTCGACTACGCCACCTGTGGTGTCTGGTGATGCGCCACCAGCGCCGCTACAGTCCGCTGAGGCCCGGTGTCATGGCGGCTAGAGTTCTCGCTGCTCCCCACAGGCGGAGCATGGCCTCAGGGCAGGCAAGGCAGGATGAAGGGGGTAGCAGTAGCGCGGGAGAGTACGGGCACCGCGTCGCGTGGTATGGCGCATAATGAACAGTCCGGAGGCCATAGGGGTGAACTTCCAAGGCTTTACTCACTCAGAGATGTTAGCGGGAAGGCGACTCCCTGCTCCTCGAGGAGTCCTGCGGCCACCAGGAACGGGGGTCCGACTACCTCCGAGGAAGTCCAGTGTGAGGTAGCATCCCTACACCAGAGTGTTCCTGCACTATAGACTTTACCCTTTCCCGTCTGTGCGTGTGTAGATAGGCCGGGTCTCCCTCTGAGCTCCTCTCAGGTGTAGGGCTCTGGTGGCAATTCCTCTCCATCCGAAGCCCGGCGGGATCCTCAGGGCCTAACCGGGCTTTCCCGTCCTGGACATAGAGTACGAGGTCGGGTGTCGGGGGCCGGTACCCCTCTTGCAGCCGGAATCCCTCTGAATAGATCAGGTAGGCGAGGACAGGTGGCGTGCTCCGCTCCGTCTGCATCCTCCCCGGGACCCATTTGCTAGGAAGCCACACTCTACAGCTCCCGGGCCTTCTTGATCCTGGTCCTCGGCCGGGTTGAGACATTCCTTGCCTGCAACCTACCTCTCGTCCCAAAGATCGGGGTACGAGGGCTGTGTCCCATACCGGCGCAGGCCCACACAGGATCTGCGCTACCGGAGGGAAGTCACATTGCACACAGTAATTTAGACCGCTTGACAGCCCAAGTAAACCACTAGAACTTGACTAACTAGGACCACTTGACAGACAGACTGCCAGAGACCAAGATGGCATTCTATTAAATATGAAATTAGAAGTGTCACTAACTTACTGTTCCTCCACCCACACCCACTAACTGGTTCCTATCACTTTGTGTTCCCCAGTCTCCCTGTAACCAGGGGAGCAGCACCTAGTGCATAATAGCTCCCTCTGGTGGAAATGTGGTGTTGGATGCAAAAGGCTAGGTCACTACCATCACACTAGGCTTACCTCAGAGGAGGAACACCACACTCCATTAAAGAAGTGCAGCATTCCTGTGGCGGTCGAACCCTCAGGGGCGCCACATACAGTACAGACCAAAAGTTTGGACACACCTTCTCATTTAAAGATTTTTTTGTATTTTCTTGACTATGAAAATTGTACATTCACACTAAAGGCATCAAAACTATGAATTAACACATGTGGAATTATATACTTAAGAAAAAAGTGTGAAACAATTGAGAATATGTCTTATATTCTAGGTTCTTCAAAGTAGCCACCTTTTGCTTTGATGACTGCTTTGCACACTCTTGGCATTCTCTTGATAAGCTTCAAGAGGTAGTCACTGGAAATGGCTTTCACTTCACAGGTGTGCCCTGCCAGGTTTAATAAGTGGGATTTCTTGCCTTATAAATGGGGTTGGGACCATCAGTTGTGTTGTGCAGAAGTCTGGTGGATACACAGCTGATAGTCCTACTGAATAGACTGTTAGAATTTGTATTATGGCAAGAAAAAAGCAGCTAAGTAAAGAAAAACGCGTGGCCATCATTACTTTAAGAAATGAAGGTCAGTCAGTGCGAAAAATTGGGAAAACTTTGAAAGTGTCCCCAAATGCAGTTGCAAAAACCATCAAGCGCTACAAAGAAACTGGCTCACATGAGGTCCGCCCCAGGGAAGGAGGACCAAGAGTCACCTCTGCTTCTGAGGATAAGTTTATCCGAGTCACCAGAAATCGCAGGTTAACAGAAGCTCAGATTAGAGACCGGGTCAATGCCACACAGAGTTCTAGCAGCAGACACATCTCTACAACAACTGTTAAGAGGAGACTTTGTGCAGCAGGCCTTCATGGTAAAATAGCTGCTAGGAAACCACTGCTAAGGACAGGCAACATGCAGAAGAGACTTGTTTGGGCTGAAGAACACAAGGAATGGACATTAGACCAGTGGAAATCTGTGCTTTGGTCTGATGAGTCCAAATTTGAGATCTTTGGTTCCAACCAGCGTGTCTTTGTGCGACGCAGAAAAGGTGAACGGATGGACTCTACCTGCTTGGTTCCCACCGTGAAGCATGGAGGAGAAGGTGTGATGGTGTGGGGGTGCTTTGCTGGTGACCCTGTAGGGGATTTATTAAAAATTGAAGGCATACTGAACAAGCATGGCTACCACAGCATCTTGCAGCGGCATGCTATTCCATCCGGTTTGCGTTTAGTTGGACTATCATTTATTTTTCCACAGGACAATGGCCCCAAACACACCTCCAGGCTTTGTAAGGGCTATTTGACCAAGAGGGAGAGTGATGGGGTGCTACGCCAGATGACCTGGCCTCCACAGTCACCAGACCTGAACCCAATCGAGATGGTTTGGGGTGAGCTGGACCGCAGAGTGAAGGCAAAAGGTCCAATAAGTGCTAAGCATCTCTGGGAACTCCTTCAAGATTGTTGTAAGACCATTTTTGGTGACTACCTCTTGAAGCTCATCAAGAGAATGCCAAGAGTGTGCAAAGCAGTCATCAAAGCAAAAGGTGGCTACTTTGAAGAACCTAGAATATAAGACATATTTTCAGTTGTTTCACACTTTTTTGTTAAGTATACAATTCCACATGTGTTAATTCATAGTTTTGATGCCTTCAGTGTGAATGTACAATTTTCATAGTCAAGAAAATACAGAAAAATCTTTAAATGAGAAGGTGTGTCCAAACTTTTGGTCTGTACGGTATATATATATACCCTATATACACCCCGTGTTCTCCTCTCTGTGTTCTATATATATATATATATACCCTATATACACCCCGTGCTCTCACCTCTCTGAGTTCTATATACTATATATACCCTATATACACCCAGTGCTCTCACCTCTCTGAGTTCTATATACTATAAATACCCTATATACACCCCGTGCTCTCACCTCTCTGAGTTCTATATGCTATATATACCCTATATACACCCTGTGCTCTCACCTCTCTGAGTTCTATATACTATATATACCCTATATACACCCTGTGCTCTCACCTCTCTGAGCTCTATATATATATATATATATATATACCCTATATACACCCAGTGCTCTCACCTCTGTGTTCTATATATATATATATATATATATATATATATATATATATATATATATATATATAGTCATAGCCAAAAGTATCGAGAATGAGACAAATAGTAATTTTTCCAAAGTTTACTGCTTCATGTTTTGTAATGGCAATTTGCATATACTCCTGAATGTCAAAGAGTGATCAGCTTAACAGCAATTACTGTACTTGCAAAGTCAATATTTGCCCAGAAAATGAACTTTAACCCCCAAAACACATTTCAACATCATTGCAGTCCTGCCTTAAAAGGAGCAGCTAACATCGTTTTAGTGATTGATCCATTAACACAGGTGTGGGTGTTGATGAGGACAGGGCTGGCGATCAATCAGTCATGATTAAGTAAGAATGACATCACTGGACACTTTAAAAGGAGGCTGGTTCTTGGTATCATTGTTTCTCTTCAGTTAACCATGGTTATCTCTAAAGAAACACGTGCAGCCATCATTGCACTGCACAAAAATGGCCTAACAGGGAAGAGTATCGCAGCTACAAAGATTGCACCTCAGTCAACAATCTATCGCATCATCAAGAACTTCAAGGAGAGAGCTTCCATTGTTGTCAAAAAGGCTCCAGGGCGCCCAAAAAAGACCAGCAAGCGCCAGGACCGTATCTTAAAACTGTTTCAGCTGCGGGATCGGACTACCAGCAGTGCCGAGCTTGCTCAGGAATGGCAGCAGGCTGGTGTGAGTGCTTCTGCACGCACTGTGAGGCGGAGACTCTTTGAGCAAGGGCTGGTTTCAAGGAGGGCAGCAAAGAAGCCACTTCTCTCCAGAAAAAACATCAGGGACCGACTGATATTCTGCAAAAGGTACAGGGAGTGGACTGCTGAGGACTGGGGCAAAGTCATTTTCTCTGATGAATCCCCTTTTCGATTGTTTGGGACATCTGGAAAACAGCTTATTCGGAGAAGAAGAGGTGAGCGCTACCACCAGTCTTGTCTCATGGCAACTGTAAAGCATCCTGAAACCATTCATGTGTGGGGTTGCTTCTCAGCCAAGGGAATCGGCTCACTCACAGTCTTGCCTAAAAACACAGCCATGAATAAAGAATGGTACCAGAATGTCCTCCAAGAGCAACTTCTCCCAACCGTCCAAGAGCAGTTTGGCGCCCAACAATGCCTTTTCTAGCATGATGGAGCACCTTGCCATAAAGCAAAGGTGATAACCAAATGGCTCATGGAACAAAACATAGAGATTTTGGGTCCATGGCCTGGAAACTCCCCAGATCTTAATCCCATTGAGAACTTGTGGTCAATCATCAAGAGACGGGTGGACAAACAAAAACCAACAAATTCTGGCAAAATGCAAGCATTGATTATGCAAGAATGGACTGCTATCAGTCAGGATTAGGTCCAAAAGTTGATTGAGAGCATGCCAGGGAGAATTACAGAGGTCTTGAAGAAGAAGGGGCAACACTGCAAATATTGACTTACTGCATTAACTCATTCTGTCAATATAACCTATTGGTACTCATAATATGATTGCAATTATATTTCTGTATGTGATATAAACATCAGACAAACACTAATAAAAACCAGAGGCCAGCAGATCATGTGAAAATATAATTTTGGTGTCATTCTCAAAACTTTTGGCCATATATATATATATATATATATATATATATATATATATATATATACATATATATATATACAGTACAGACCAAAAGTTTGGACAAACCTTCTCATTTAAAGATTTTTATGTATTTTCATGACTTTGAAAATTGTACATTAACACTGAAGGCATCAAAACTATGAATTAACACATGTGGAATTATATAGTTAACAAAAAGTGTGAAACAACTGAAAATATGTCTTATATTCTAGGTTCTTCAAAGTAGCCACCTTTTGCTTTGATGACTGCTTTGCACACTCTTGGCATTCTCTTGATGAGCTTCAAGAGGTAGTCACCGGAAATGGTCTTCCAACAATCTTGAAGGAGTTCCCAGAGATGCTTAGCACTTGTTGGCCCTTTTGCCTTCACTCTGCGGTCCAGCTCACCCCAAACCATCTAGATTGGGTTCAGGTCTGGTGACTGTGGAGGCCAGGTCATCTGGCGTAGCACCCCATCACTCTCCTTCTTGGTCAAATAGCCCTTACAGAGCCTGGAGGTGTGTTTGGGGTCATTGTCCTGTTGAAAAATGAATGATGGTCCAACTAAACGCAAACCGGATGGAATAGCATGCCGCTGCAAGATGCTGTGGTAGCCATGCTGGTTCAGTATTTCTTCAATTTTGAATAAATCCCCAACAGTGTCACCAGCAAAGCACCCCCACACCATCACACCTCCTACTCCATGCTTCACGGTGGGAACCAGGCATGTAGAGTCCATCCGTTCAACTTTTCTGCGTCGCACAAAGACACGGTGGTTGGAACCAAAGATCTCAAATTTGGACTCATCAGACCAAAGCACAGATTTCCACTGGTCTAATGTCCATTCCTTGCGTTTTTTTTAGCCAAAACTAGTCTCTTCAGCTTGTTGCCTGTCCTTAGCAGTGGTTTCCTAGCAGCTATTTTACCATGAAGGTCTGCTGCACAAAGTCTCCTCTTAACAGTTGTTGAAGAGATGTGTCTGCTGCTAGGACTCTGTCTGGCATTGACCTGGTCTCTAATCTGAGCTGCTGTTAACCTGCGATTTCTGAGGCTGGTGACTCGGATAAACTTATCCTCAGAAGCAGAGGTGACTCTTGGTCTTCCTTTCCTGGGGCAGTCCTCATGTGAGCCAGTTTCTTTGTAGCGCTTGATGGTTTTTGCAACTGCACTTGTGGACACTTTCAAAGTTTGCCCAATTTTTCGCACTAACTGACCTTCATTTCTTAAATTAATGATGACCACTCGTTTTTCTTTACTTAGCTGCTTTTTTCTTGCCATAATACAAATTCTAACAGTTTATTCAGTAGGACTATCAGCTGTGTATCCACCTGACTTCTGCACAACACAACTGATGGTCCCAACCCCATTTATAAGGCAAGAAATCCCACTTAATAAACCTGACAGGGCACACCAGTGAAGTGAAAACCATTGCCGGTGACTACCTCTTGAAGCTCATCAAGAGAATGCCAAGAGTGTGCAAAGCAGTCATCAAAGCAAAAGGTGGCTACTTTGAAGAACCTAGAATATAAGACATATTTTCAGTTGTTTCATACTTTTTTGTTAAGTATTTAATTCCACATGTGTTAATTCATAGTTTTGATGCCTTCAGTGTGAATGTACGATTTTCATAGTCATGAAAATACAGAAAAATCTTTAAATGAGGTGTGTCCAAACTTTTGGTCTGTACTGTATATATACCCTATATACACCCCGTGCACTCACCTGTTATATACAGCATATTATATACTATATATACCCTATATAAACCCTGTGCTCTCACCTCTCTGAGTTATATATATATATATACAGTTATATGAAAAAGTTTGGGCACCCCTATTAATCTTAAGCTTAATGTTTTATAAAAATTGGTGTTTTTGCAACAGCTATTTCAGTTTGATATATGTAATAACTGTTGGACACAGTAATGTTTCTGCCTTGAAATGAGGTTTATTGTACTAACAGAAAATGTGAAATCTGCATTCAAACAAAATTTGACAGGTGCATAAGTATGGGCACCTCACCAGAAAAGTGACATTAATATTTAGTAGATCCTCCTTTTGCAAAAATAACAGCCTCTAGTCGCTTCCTGTAGCTTTTAATGATTTCCTGGATCCTGGATGAAGGTATTTTTGACCATTCCTCTTTACAAAACAATTCCAGTTCAGTAAAGTTTGATGGTCGCCGAGCATGGACTGCCCTCTTCAAATGATCCCACAGATGTTCAATGATATTCAGGTCTGGGGACTGGGATGGCCATTCCAGAACATTGTAATTGTTCCTCTGCATGAATGCCTGAGTAGATTTGGAGCGGTGTTTTGGATCATTGTCTTGCTGAAAGATTCATCCCCTGCGTAACTTCAACTTTGTCACTGATTCTTGAACATTGTTGTCAAGAATCTGCTGATACTGAGTGGAATCCATGCGTCCCTCAACTTTAACAAGATTCCCGGTGCCGGCATTGGCCACACAGCCCCAAAGCATGATGGAACCTCCACCAAATTTTACTGTGGGTAGCAAGTGTCTTTCTTGGAATGCTGTGTTTTTTGCCGCCATGCATAATGCCTTTTTGTATGACCAAAATAACTCAATCTTGGTTACATCAGTCCACAGGACCTTCTTCCAAAAAGAAATTGGCTTCTCCAAATGTGCTTTTGCATACCTCAGCCGACTCTGTTTGTGGCGTGCTTGCAGAAACGGCTTCTTTCGCATCACTCTCCCATACAGCTTCTCATTGTGCAAAGTGCGTTGTATAGTTGACCGATGCACAGTGACACCATCTGCAGCAAGTTGATGCTGCAGCTCTCTGGAGGTGGTCTGAGGATTGTCCTTGACTGATCTCACCATTCTTCTTCTCTGCCTTTCTGATGTTTTTCTTTGCCTGCCATTTCTGGCCTTAACAAGAACTGTCCCTGTGTTCTTCCATTTCCTTACTATGTTCCTCACAGTGAAAACTAACAGGTTAAATCTCTGAGACAGCTTTTTGTATCCTTCCCCTGAACAACTATGTTGAGTAATCTTTGTTTTCAGATCATTTGACAGTTGTTTTGAGGAGCCCACGATGCCACTCTTCAGAGGAGATTCAAACAGGAGAACAACTTGCAAGTGGCCACTTTAAGTAGCTTTTCTCATGATTGCATACACCTGGCTATGAAGTTCAAAGCTCAATGAGGTTACAAAACCAAAAAAAAGTGCTTTAGTAAGTCAGTAAAAAGTAGGTAGGAGTATTTAAAACAAGAAAATGATAAGGGTGCCCATACTTATGCACCTGTCAAATTTTGTTTGAATGCAGATTGTACATTTTCTGTTAGTACAATAAACCTCATTTCAAGGCAGAAACATTACTGTGTCCAACAGTTATTACATATATCAAACTGAAATAGCTGTTGCAATAACACCAATTTTTATAAAACATTAAGCTTAAGATTAATAGGGGTGCCCAAACTTTTTCATATAACTGTATATATATACACCCTATATACACTCCATGCTCTCACCTGTGTTATATACAGTATATTATATACTATATATACCCTATATACACCCCATGCTCTCACCTGTGTTATATACAGTATATTATATACTATATATACCATATAAACACAATGTGCTCTCATCTCTCTGAGTTATATATATATATATATATATATATATATATATATATACAGTACAGACCAAAAGTTTGGACACACCTTCTCATTTAAAGATTTTTCTGTATTTTCATGACTATGAAAATTGTACATTCACACTGAAGGCATCAAAACTATGAATTAACACATGTGAAATTATATACTTAACAAAAAAGTGTGAAATAACTGAAAATATGACTTATATTCTAGGTTCTTCAAAGTAGCCACCTTTTGCTTTGATGACTGCTTTGCACACTCTTGGCATTCTCTTGATGAGCTTCAAGAGGTAGTCACCGGAAATAGTTTTCACTTCACAGGTGTGACCTGTTAGGTGTAATAAGTGGGATTTCTTGCCTTATAAATGGGGTTGGGACCATTAGTTGTGTTGTGCAGAAGTCTGGTGGATACACAGCTGATAGTCCTACTGAATAGACTGTTAGAATTTGTATTGTGGCAAGAAAAAAGCAGCTAAGTAAAGAAAAACGAGTGGCCATCATTACTTTAAGAAATGAAGGTCAGTCAGTCCGAAAAATTGGGAAAGCTTTGAAAGTGTCCCCAAGTGCAGTTGCAAAACCCATCAAGCGCTACAAAGAAACTGGCTCACATGAGGACCGCCCCAGGAAAGGAAGACCAAGAGTCACCTCTGCTTCTGAGGATAAGTTTATCCTAGTCACCAGCCTCAGAAATCTCAGGTTAACAGCAGCTCAGATTAGAGACCAGGTCAATGCCACACAGAATTCTAGCAGCAGACACATCTCTTCAACAACTGTTAAGAGGAGACTTTGTGCAGCAGGTCTTCATGGTAAAATAGCTGCTAGGAAACCACTGCTAAGGACAGGCAACAAGCAGAAGAGACTTGTTTGGGCTAAAGAACACAAGGAATGGACATTAGACCAGTGGAAATCTGTGCTTTGGTCTGATGAGTCCAAATTTGAGATCTTTGGTTCCAACCACCGTGTCTTTGTGAGACGCAGAAAAGGTGAACGGATG
Organism: Phyllobates terribilis; assembly: GCF_046119375.1. Taxonomy (NCBI): domain Eukaryota; kingdom Metazoa; phylum Chordata; class Amphibia; order Anura; family Dendrobatidae; genus Phyllobates; species Phyllobates terribilis. The sequence goes on along the minus strand of NW_027362761.1, from coordinate 493,203,652 downwards.
GACTCTACATGCCTGGTTCCCACCGTGGAGCATGGAGGAGGAGGAGGTGTGATGGTGTGGGGGTGCTTTGCTGGTGACACTGTTGGGGATTTATTCAAAATCGAAGGCATACTGAACCAGCATGGCTACCACAGCATCTTGCAGCGGCATGCTATTCCATCCGGTTTGCGTTTAGTTGGACCATCATTCATTTTTCAACAGGACAATGACCCCAAACACACCTCCAGGCTGTGTAAGGGCTATTTGACCAAGGAGGAGAGTGATGGGGTGCTACGCCAGATGACCTGGCCTCCACAGTCACCAGACCTGAACCCAATCGAGATGGTTTGGGTTGAGCTGGACAGCAGAGTGAAGGCAAAAGGGCCAACAAGTGCTAAGCATCTCTGGGAACTCCTTCAAGATTGTTGGAAGACCATTTCCAGTGACTATCTCTTGAAGCTCATCAAGAGAATGCCAAGAGTGTACAAAGCAGTCATCAAAGAAAAAGGTGGTTACTTTGAAGAACCTAGAATATAAGACATATTTCAGTTGCTTCACACTTTTTTGTTAAGTATTTAATTCCACATGTGTTAATTCATAGTTTTGATGCCTTCAGTGTGAATGTACAATTTTCATAGTCATGAAAATACAGAAAAATCTTTAAATGAGAAGGTGTGTCCAAACTTTTGGTCTGTACTGTATATATATATATACCCTATATACACCCCGTGCTCTCACCTCTCTGAGTTCTATATATATATACCCTATATACACCCCGTGCTCTCACCTCTCTGTGTTCTATATATATATATATATATATATATATATATATATATATATATATATACCCTATATACACCCCGTGCTCTCACCTCTGTGTTCTATATATATATATACACCCTATATACACCCCGTGCTCTCACCTCTCTGTGTTCTATATATATATACCCTATATACACCCCGTGCTCTCACCTCTCTGTGTTCTATATATATATATATACCCTATATACACCCCGTGCTCTCACCTCTCTGAGTTCTATATATATATACCCTATATACACCCCGTGCTCTCACCTCTCTGTGTTCTATATATATATATATATACACCATATATACACCCCATGCTCTCACCTCTCTGTGTTCTATATATATATATATACCCTATATACACCCCGTGCTCTCACCTCTCTGTGTTCTATATATATATACACCCTATATACACCCCATGCTCTCACCTCTCTGTGTTCTATATATATATATATATACCCTATATACACCCCGTGCTCTCACCTCTCTGTGTTCTATATATATATACACCCTATATACACCCCGTGCTCTCACCTCTGTGTTCTATATATATATATATATATATATATATATATATATATATATATATATATACACCCTATAT